>NW_006767431.1:0-1197 GCF_000223485.1 Spathaspora passalidarum NRRL Y-27907 | reverse complement strand
GAAAGAGTACCAATTTTCCCAGGGAGATGGTTGGATGAGAGGTAGAACAAGTGAGTAGCAACATGAGAGCCAACAGGCATGAGCGTTTCCAAGGGCACCAGTGGTAAGAACAGAGTAGTAACGAGAATATGCCAGGCAAGTTAAGGGACCGAAATATTCAGAGCGGCGAAAGGTGGTTAGCAAACACACGCAGATAGGAGTACCCAGATCAGAGAGCCCCAAAGATTAGATACGGAACGGATGTTGTTGGATATTTTGGGCGAAGGGCCAAATATATTGTTGGGCCGAAGGCGAGAGGCATAGAGAGTAGATTGTAGAGCCCGCAGGCGAGAAGCGTAGGAAAACAGATTGTGGGCGGAAGGCTCAAAGCATCAGAAAACGGATTCTAGAGCCGAAGGCTCAAAGCATAGACATTTCATTCTGGAGCCGATGGCGCGAGGTATCAAGAATTAGATTCTAGAGCCGCAGGCGAGAAGCATCGGCAATTCGATACTGTAGCCGCAGGCTAGAAGCATAGGAAACATCAGTGGACACCCCCATACAGGATGTGGGAACACCCCCATACAGGGGTACTCTCTTATGTTGCGGGTAGGATGTTCTGGGGTACTCTCTTATGTTGCGGGTAGGATGTTCTGGGGTACTCTCTTATGTTGCGGGTAGGATGTTCTGGGGTACTCTCTTATGTTGCGGGTAGGATGTTCTGGGGTACTCTCTTATGTTGCGGGTAGGATGTTCTGGGGTACTCTCTTATGTTGCGGGTAGGATGTTCTGGGGTACTCTCTTATGTTGCGGGTAGGATGTTCTGGGGTACTCTCTTATGTTGCGGGTAGGATGTTCTGGGGTACTCTCTTATGTTGCGGGTAGGATGTTCTGGGGTACTCTCTTATGTTGCGGGTAGGATGTTCTGGGGTACTCTCTTATGTTGCGGGTAGGATGTTCTGGGGTACTCTCTTATGTTGCGGGTAGGATGTTCTGGGGTACTCTCTTATGTTGCGGGTAGGATGTTCTGGGGTACTCTCTTATGTTGCGGGTAGGATGTTCTGGGGTACTCTCTTATGTTGCGGGTAGGATGTTCTGGGGTACTCTCTTATGTTGCGGGTAGGATGTTCTGGGGTACTCTCTTATGTTGCGGGTAGGATGTTCTGGGGTACTCTCTTATGTTGCGGGTAGGATGTTCTGGGGTACTCTCTTATGTTG
>NW_006767430.1:1174311-1175471 GCF_000223485.1 Spathaspora passalidarum NRRL Y-27907 | reverse complement strand
CAGTTGGTACGGGGACCACACCCGCACATAAGAGAGTACCCCAGAACATCCTACCCGCAACATAAGAGAGTACCCCAGAACATCCTACCCGCAACATAAGAGAGTACCCCAGAACATCCTACCCGCAACATAAGAGAGTACCCCAGAACATCCTACCCGCAACATAAGAGAGTACCCCAGAACATCCTACCCGCAACATAAGAGAGTACCCCAGAACATCCTACCCGCAACATAAGAGAGTACCCCAGAACATCCTACCCGCAACATAAGAGAGTACCCCAGAACATCCTACCCGCAACATAAGAGAGTACCCCAGAACATCCTACCCGCAACATAAGAGAGTACCCCAGAACATCCTACCCGCAACATAAGAGAGTACCCCAGAACATCCTACCCGCAACATAAGAGAGTACCCCAGAACATCCTACCCGCAACATAAGAGAGTACCCCAGAACATCCTACCCGCAACATAAGAGAGTACCCCAGAACATCCTACCCGCAACATAAGAGAGTACCCCAGAACATCCTACCCGCAACATAAGAGAGTACCCCAGAACATCCTACCCGCAACATAAGAGAGTACCCCTGTATGGGGGTGTTCCCACATCCTGTATGGGGGTGTCCACTGATGTTTCCTATGCTTCTAGCCTGCGGCTACAGTATCGAATTGCCGATGCTTCTCGCCTGCGGCTCTAGAATCTAATTCTTGATACCTCGCGCCATCGGCTCCAGAATGAAATGTCTATGCTTTGAGCCTTCGGCTCTAGAATCCGTTTTCTGATGCTTTGAGCCTTCCGCCCACAATCTGTTTTCCTACGCTTCTCGCCTGCGGCTCTACAATCTACTCTCTATGCCTCTCGCCTTCGGCCCAACAATATATTTGCCTTCGCCCAAAATATCCAACAACATCCGTTCCGTATCTAATCTTTGGGGCTCTCTGATCTGGGTACTCCTATCTGCGTGTGTTTGCTAACCACCTTCGCCGCTCTGATATTTCGGTCTCTTACTTGCCTGCATATTCTCGTTACTACTCTGTTCTTACCACTGTGTCCTTGAAACGCTCATGCTGTTGCTCTCATGTTTCTACTACCCTTGTTCTACTCTCATCCTAACCTCTCCTTGAGAAATTGTATCTTTCGATCAATTGCTGGCTCCAAATC